>NC_061070.1:18769458-18811958 GCF_021917145.1 Hypomesus transpacificus | reverse complement strand
GAGGGAGAGATGGAAGGGGAGGAGAGCGCACTGGCTTCACTGCTGGTGACTCCTTATCAGGGAGAGAAGCAGCCATGATACTGCAGGAGTCCCAGCGGGGTGTCACAGAGGAGGGGGGGGCAGGGGGGGGCGGCCTAGGAAAGGTCATCCCTACCACGGGGGGTCATTAGGAGCACAAATCAATCCTGCATACACGCTGCGAGAAGAACAATGTGAGATATGAGAGAGCAGCTGTCCTTGACGAGTACAGGAACGAGTAACCACAGACACACACAACACAGAACTCCAGCACAGAAGAAGCATCCAGAACACAGAACCTCACCAGGGGGATTTTAGGGGATCATGTGATCAGAGGCAGGGAGGGGATCATGTGATCAGATGCAGGGAGGGGATCATGTGATCAGAGGCAGGGAGGGGATCATGTGATCAGATGCAGGGAGGGCATCTCTACTGGGGAGACAGGAACCCTGAGCCCTGCTCTAGTTTATGGGACATCCTTAATGTTGTCTTCATGATATATCCCAACATCTACACCCTGTCAGGGGCAGCCTGGCTCCTGTCCACATGTTGGAGTCACGGCCAGGTTTACACACCTCGACTCACAGCAGTGACACGAAATCTAGTCCATCAGCATAAGAACACCTGTAACAACACTGTGTGTGTGTGTGTGGGGTGCCCTACCTGGATCCGTCAGGCAGCTTCCTGTCAACACTGTGTGTGTGTGTGTGGGGTGCCCTACCTGGATCCGTCAGGCAGCTTCCTGTCAACACTGTGTGTGTGTGTGTGGGGTGCCCTACCTGGATCCGTCAGGCAGCTTCCTGTCAACACTGTGTGTGTGTGTGTGGGGTGCCCTACCTGGATCCGTCAGGCAGCTTCCTGTCAACACTGTGTGTGTGTGTGTGGGGTGCCCTACCTGGATCCGTCAGGCAGCTTCCTGTCAACACTGTGTGTGTGTGTGTGGGGTGCCCTACCTGGATCCGTCAGGCAGCTTCCTGTCAACACTGTGTGTGTGTGTGTGGGGTGCCCTACCTGGATCCGTCAGGCAGCTTCCTGTCAACACTGTGTGTGTGTGTGTGGGGTGCCCTACCTGGATCCGTCAGGCAGCTTCCTGTCAACACTGTGTGTGTGTGTGTGGGGTGCCCTACCTGGATCCGTCAGGCAGCTTCCTGTCAACACTGTGTGTGTGTGTGTGGGGTGCCCTACCTGGATCCGTCAGGCAGCTTCCTGTCAACACTGTGTGTGTGTGTGTGGGGTGCCCTACCTGGATCCGTCAGGCAGCTTCCTGTCAACACTGTGTGTGTGTGTGTGGGGTGCCCTACCTGGATCCGTCAGGCAGCTTCCTGTCAACACTGTGTGTGTGTGTGTGGGGTGCCCTACCTGGATCCGTCAGGCAGCTTCCTGTCAACACTGTGTGTGTGTGTGTGGGGTGCCCTACCTGGATCCGTCAGGCAGCTTCCTGTCAACACTGTGTGTGTGTGTGTGGGGTGCCCTACCTGGATCCGTCAGGCAGCTTCCTGTCAACACTGTGTGTGTGTGTGTGGGGTGCCCTACCTGGATCCGTCAGGCAGCTTCCTGTCAACACTGTGTGTGTGTGTGTGGGGTGCCCTACCTGGATCCGTCAGGCAGCTTCCTGTCAACACTGTGTGTGTGTGTGTGGGGTGCCCTACCTGGATCCGTCAGGCAGCTTCCTGTCAAACGAGGTGCTTCGTGGGATAGCAGCTTGGGCCTGCTGGAGGAGGTGCTGGGCCTGGTGGCGCTCGGGGCCCATGGTGGGAGAGCCCCGGGGTAGCGGAGCCCCGCCCGGCGTGGGGACACGGTGCCAGGTGGTGTTCCTCCTGAAGGGGGTCTTGTACTCGCAGGGCATGCCCTCGCTGTCCACCTTGTACTCCACCATGGGGATGCGGTAGAGCTCCGAGCAGCCCCTGGGGGGAGAGAGGGCGGCACAGGGGTCAGCAAGGCACCTTCTGCTCCTCCACCTCGCAGGGGACAGAGATCTGGTCTACAGGCCTCTGCTGATCTCCAGGAGGGGAGGAGGGGAGGAGGTGGGGAGGGGAGGAGGTGAGGAGGGGAGGAGGTGAGGAGGTGAGGAGGTGAGGAGGTGAGGAGGGGAGGAGGGGAGGAGGGGAGGAGGGGAGGAGGGGAGGAGATGAGGAGGGGAGGAAGTGAGGAGGGGAGGAGGGGAGGAGGGGAGGAGGGGAGGAGGGGAGGAGGTGAGGAGGGGAGGAGGGGAGGAGGGGAGGAGGTGAGGAGATGAGGAGGGGAGGAGGTGAGGAGGGTAGGGTTGTTGAACAGCCTGGGTGTTCAGCTCACTCTCCAAAACTCCCTCAAGCAAAACCCCGATGATTCCACTGCCCTCCCTCCCCACTCCGTCTTCCAGGATCCACTGGGTAGACGGCTCTGTTGTACACATACTGTGGGGTGTGTATACAGTAGGGCATGAGAGGGTCTGCCCACTGATTGCACAGGCTGTGATGTGTGTGTGTGCGTGTGTGTGTGTGTGTGTGCATGGGGGGGTCCTAATCCCTCTCAGAAAGACCCTTTCATCAATCTAGGACATCGCTGGCTCGGCTGTGTACAGCTGGGGTCCAATGGGATTTTGACGGTGTGCGACAGGAACCAATCAGCCTCCTGCTCCTCCTCCACCCCACCCCACACCCCCCTCCCTCCACCCTCCTTCTCTCCACCACCCTCCACCCCCCTCCTCCCACCCACCCTCCTCCCCCTCCACCCCCCCACCCTCCCTCCCCCATCACATCTGTTCTGTGTCAAGGTCTGGTTGATCTCCTATGGAAGACTGTCAGTTCTATCTGCACTATATTTAAGAGGCTGGTTATTAATACTGGATGTTTGTTAAGCATGCATGGACGAACATGAGATTACGGTGAATAATAAAGCAACATTAGATCTTCTCCAGGAGAACCTGTCTGGATCCTGTGACAGCCAAGCCAAGCGCATCATCTGGAGCTGCTCCCTGAACCACCCTGAACCATCATTCCTCATCATCTGGAGCTGCTCCCTGAACCACCCTGAACCATCATTCCTCAGCATCTGGAGCTGCTCCCTGAACCACCCTGAACCATCATTCCTCAGCATCTGGAGCTGCTCCCTGAACCACCCTGAACCATCATTCCTCAGCATCTGGAGCTGCTCCCTGAACCACCCTGAACCATCATTCCTCAGCATCTGGAGCTGCTCCCTGAACCACCCTGAACCATCATTCCTCAGCATCTGGAGCTGCTCCCTGAACCACCCTGAACCATCATTCCTCAGCATCTGGAGCTGCTCCCTGAACCACCCTGAACCATCATTCCTCAGCATCTGGAGCTGCTCCCTGAACCACCCTGAACCATCATTCCTCAGCATCTGGAGCTGCTCCCTGAACCACCCTGAACCATCATTCCTCAGCATCTGGAGCTGCTCCCTGAACCACCCTGAACCATCATTCCTCAGCATCTGGAGCTGCTCCCTGAACCACCCTGAACCATCATTCCTCAGCATCTGGAGCTGCTCCCTGAACCACCCTGAACCATCATTCCTCAGCATCTGGAGCTGCTCCCTGAACCACCCTGAACCATCATTCCTCAGCATCTGGAGCTGCTCCCTGAACCACCCTGAACCATCATTCCTCAGCATCTGGAGCTGCTCCCTGAACCACCCTGAACCATCATTCCTCAGCATCTGGAGCTGCTCCCTGAACCACCCTGAACCATCATTCCTCAGCATCTGGAGCTGCTCCCTGAACCACCCTGAACCATCATTCCTCAGCATCTGGAGCTGCTCCCTGAACCACCCTGAACCATCATTCCTCAGCATCTGGAGCTGCTCCCTGAACCACCCTGAACCATCATTCCTCAGCATCTGGAGCTGCTCCCTGAACCACCCTGAACCATCATTCCTCAGCATCTGGAGCTGCTCCCTGAACCACCCTGAACCATCATTCCTCAGCATCTGGAGCTGCTCCCTGAACCACCCTGAACCATCATTCCTCAGCATCTGGAGCTGCTCCCTGAACCACCCTGAACCATCATTCCTCAGCATCTGGAGCTGCTCCCTGAACCACCCTGAACCATCATTCCTCAGCATCTGGAGCTGCTCCCTGAACCACCCTGAACCATCATTCCTCAGCATCTGGAGCTGCTCCCTGAACCACCCTGAACCATCATTCCTCAGCATCTGGAGCTGCTCCCTGAACCACCCTGAACCATCATTCCTCAGCATCTGGAGCTGCTCCCTGAACCACCCTGAACCATCATTCCTCAGCATCTGGAGCTGCTCCCTGAACCACCCTGAACCATCATTCCTCAGCATTTCCATCCAAGCAACCCGTCTCTCTCTCCACCACTGTTCAAACACAGTTCATCAGACCCTCATCCTGTCCCTGGCCCGTCTCTCTCTCCACCACTGTTCAAACACAGTTCATCAGACCCTCATCCTGTCCCTGGCCCGTCTCTCTCTCCACCACTGTTCAAACACAGTTCATCAGACCCTCATCCTGTCCCTGGCCCGTCTCTCTCTCCACCACTGTTCAAACACAGTTCATCAGACCCTCATCCTGTCCCTGGCCCGTCTCTCTCTCCACCACTGTTCAAACACAGTTCATCAGACCCTCATCCTGTCCCTGGCTAACAAGACGTGTCACAGGGTAAAGCTGTTAGCGAGAGTGTTAAACACAGAGGTGTTGGTTAATGACCTTTTCAACAGGCGGGTGAACGGAGTCATTACGCAGATTAACTGTGTGTCCCTCAAGCTGTCCCCATGCTGAGTGCAGGAGGGTGACCAGCCACCACCTCCCCCTCAGGAACACTGCTGTACCTTCTACCAGCTTCATCTTCCACTGGGAGTAAGACTCCTTCCTAAAAACAATCAAGATGGGTTTTCCTTCCCCATGAAAGTGCACAGAGTCCTGCCTGGTTAGGGTGGTCAAAGGAACTGTCTGTGCTGTGTAATCTGAGGAGTGTGTGGCTGTTAATCTGGAGTAGGACCACTTCTGTATCTAAATCATCAGGTCAGGACCAGGCCTGTTTGGTCAGCCAGGCTTGTCCCTGGTTCAGGATTAGCACCCAGCCACCCACCCTGCCACCCACCCACCCACCCACCCACCCTGCCACCCACCCACCCTGCCACCCACCAACCCACCCTGCCACCCACCCACCCTGCCACCCACCCACCCACCCTGCCACCCACCCACCCACCCTGCCACCCACCCACCCTGCCTGCCACCCACCAACCCACCCAGCCACCCACCCTGCCACCCACCCTGCCACCCACCCTGCCACCCAGCCACCCACTCTGCCACCCAGCCACCCACCCTGCCACCCACCCTGCCACCCAGCCACCCACCCTGCCACCCACCCTGCCACCCACCCTGCCACCCAGCCACCCACCCACCCACCCAGCCACCCACCCTGCCACCCACCCTGCCACCCACCCTGCCACCCACCCTGCCACCCAGCCACCCACCCTGCCACCCAGCCACCCACCCTGCCACCCACCCTGCCACCCACCCTGCCACCCACCCACCCAGCCACCCACCCTGCCAGCCACCCTGCCACCCAGCCGCGTGTCACAGCAGGGCAGGGCGTGTCACAGCAGGGCAGGGCGTGTCACAGCAGGGCGTGTCACAGCAGGGCATGTTACAGCTGGGATGCTCCCTAACCTGACAGTAGTGCCCTGGTGCATGAATACTGTTGCTTCCTGCTGACAGGCACTTCAGTGGAACATCTCCTCGTCCCCTCTCACCTCCAGGCCTCGTGCCACACCCCAGGATCACGGTTCAGTATCCCCCTCTCCCTCAGGAGGTGAGAACTATGTAAATGTTGAAGGAAGCTAGAACTCCACTTCCATGAGCTGGTTACTTCCTGATGGTTGGCTTTGTGACACATTTAAAGTGTGGAGCATGGAATTGTGGGATTAACTGCAGCACTGTATGCTGGGATCTTCTCACAGCTTCCTGGTTGAATGTCGCACCCTCGCTAGGTGTTGACACGTCGATGGCAGAAGATCCTCAGACAGGATGAAGATGGAGGATGAGAAGGTTGACACAACATCACAGGAAAGGTCACCACTGCCCTTCTCCATCTGTCACCGTGCAGCGCACACAAGGAGAAAGATTCACACCGCAAAAACACACCTAATCCAGTGTTTTTCCTACACAATTTACACATTAGAGAGGCATGTGTGTTACCCTCACAACCTGAAACGGCTTCTTCCTGTTCCTCTTTGCTCCCTCGTTAGTCAGATCCGTAGTGAGCTTGTTCAGACCGCCACAGCCAGGGGGGAACAGACTGGAACTGCAGAGACACAACCACATCCTGCCTCCAGAGGAGTAATCACATTTCTAGGTTATGCTAATATTAGAGTTGTATTTTAAAGGCCTGGAGACGAAGCACAGCTAAACCTTAAAAAGGCACGGTCAACTTTCAGGAGATGAATAAATAAGAGAGATCCCGTGGGGATCTGCGTGACAAGAGAGATGTAGTCTCAGTGTGGAGAGAGATGTAGTCTCAGTGAGGAGAGAGATGTAGTCTCAGTGAGGAGAGAGATGTAGTCTCAGTGAGGAGAGAGATGTAGTCTCAGTGTGGAGAGAGATGTAGTCTCAGTGAGGAGAGAGATGTAGTCTCAGTGTGAGAGAGATGTAGTCTCAGTGTGAGAGAGATGTAGTCTCAGTGTGGAGAGAGATGTAGTCTCAGTGAGGAGAGAGATGTAGTCTCAGTGTGAGAGAGATGTAGTCTCAGTGTGGAGAGAGATGTAGTCTCAGTGTGGAGAGAGATGTAGTCTCAGTGTGAGAGAGATGTAGTCTCAGTGTGAGAGAGATGTAGTCTCAGTGTGAGAGAGATGTAGTCTCAGTGAGGAGAGAGATGTAGTCTCAGTGTGAGAGAGATGTAGTCTCAGTGTGAGCACGTAGACACATCATGACACCCGAGGGCTGCACACGACCTGGTCTTGCTTATGAAAACGTTATTTTTAGAGAGCCACTTGTAACGGGTGAGGAGGGGTGAGGAGGGGTGAGGAGGGGTGAGGATGGGTGAGGAGGGGTGAGGAGGGGTGAGGAGGGGTGAGGAGGGGTGAGGAGGGGTGAGGATGGGTGAGGAGGGGTGAGGAGGGGTGAGGAGGGGTGAGGATGGGTGAGGAGGGGTGAGGAGGGGTGAGGAGGGGTGAGGATGGGTGAGGAGGGGTGAGGAGGGGTGAGGAGGGGTGAGAAGGGGTGAGGATGGGTGAGGAGGGGTGAGGAGGGGTGAGGATGGGTGAGGAGGGGTGAGGATGGGTGAAGATGGGTGAGGAGGGGTGAGGAGGGGTGAGGAGGGGTGAGGAGGGGTGAGGAGGGGTGAGGATGGGTGAAGATGGGTGAGGAGGGGTGAGGAGGGGTGAGGAGGGGTGAGGAGGGGTGAGGATGGGTGAGGAGGGGTGAGGATGGGTGAAGATGGGTGAGGAGGGGTGAGGAGGGGTGAGAAGGGGTGAGGAGGGGTGAGGAGGGGTGAGGATGGGTGAGGAGGGGTGAGGAGGGGTGAGGAGGGGTGAAGATGGGTGAGGAGGGGTGAGGAGGGGTGAGGAGGGGTAAGGAGGGGTGAGGAGGGGTGAGGAGGGGTGAGGAGGGGTGAGGAGGGGTGAAGATGGGTGAGGAGGGGTGAGGAGGGGTGAAGATGGGTGAGGAGGGGTGAGGAGGGGTGAGGATGGGTGAGGAGGGGTGAGGAGGGGTGAGGAGGGGTGAAGATGGGTGAGGAGGGGTGAGGAGGGGTGAGGAGGGGTGAGGATGGGTGAGGAGGGGTGAAGAGGGGTGAGGAGGGGTGAGGATGGGTGAGGAGGGGTGAGGAGGGGTGAGGAGGGGTGAGGAGGGGTGAGGAGGGGTGAGAAGGGGTGAGGAGGGGTGAGGATGGGTGAGGAGGGGTGAGGAGGGGTGAGGAAGGGTGAGGAGGGGTGAGGAGGGGTGAGGAGTCCCCCTCAGAGCCCCTGAAGGAGGAGCTGGTTCTGGGGGGCAGTGAGGAGCCAGCATCCCTGTCCGAGGCTCCTACAGATCCAGTCTCCTCTCTGTCTCACATCTTTCTGTTGGAGTGCTGAATTCCTTTCCCTTGAGATAATAGAGGAGGATTTGTAGCGCCCATTGTCGTCTGCGACACTAGCTGCTCAGAACAGCAGTGGGAGAGGGGGACTCTGAGGGCCCTCCAGATTCTTACTGTGACCTGTGACCCCCTGGTGGGAGGGGGAGCCTGGGTCTGTGGCTGTTCATGAGTGTCTGGGAGAGACTGGCGCTTGTGGGGCTCTGAGGAGACAGAAGGACGGCTGTTCCTCGTGGTTCTCCTCTCAGGCAGGAGCAGCCTTGGACCTCAGCAAGGCTGCACTGGAAACTCTCCTCTAATCTGCAGCGACCATCTGCTGGCGAGATTTACTGCTGTAGATGGGTCACGATCTGACCATAATGTGCATTATATAGGCCACTGTTAGAGTATGGAATGACTTAATGTATACTCTGTGTCCAGAGCAATGCAGTCCGGCCCACTTTTATATAAGCATCGTTCCATGACAATCAAAATCATCTTAGCCCAGATCAGGCAGTCAGAGGCAGAAGTGGACAGTTGCTCTAAACAAGACCGACCCGTCTGTTCCAGCCCTTAGTCTGCTGGGGCCCACCCTGGACTGATACAGACACACCCTGATGACTGATGGCTGCTACAGGACTTGTTTGTTTGGACTGCTTGCTGCCTCTTTGAACTCACACAATCATAACTCAGATTATGATTGTATCATGATGTATCATCCCAGATCCTGCTAAGAGGATTACAGCAGTGTTCTGGCAGAGCCCTGGTGGAATCACACAGAGGATGGTTGTTGTCCAGCCTCTGAAGACTGACTCTCAGACTGACTCAGACTGACTCTCAGACTGACTCTGCCAGGCCACACAGTGGAACCCAGATCATGGATCAGAGCCACTACACACACACACATACACTAATTTGTGGCGGTGTGCCACAGAATCAACACCGGCCGCCACATATTGCGTTTCTTATATATTTTTTTTACCTATTTAGGTTCAAATACGCAGCATATTCGTTCAGCATCATTTCCTTTCCCTGCTCTCCTTCCACTCCTTCTTGTGACGCACAGTCACAACGTCAGCACTTGTTAGCAACAATGCATACCTACGCCGGTCTAGTAAGACCGACAGCTATCAGCGAGCATTCAGCATTAGTGCCGTAGCTAAAGGTCTAGGAAAGTTGAGGCTACTTTCTGCTAGCTAACTACGGACATGTCTTAATCGAAGGTTCCCCTTTGTTCTTTTGGTAAGAAGTCTCAGGAGCTAGCTACTTACCTGGCGTCATGGAGCCGACCAGTTAAATAGTTATTTAGCACTAGCGTTGCTACTTGTATATGCAGAAATTATTTGTTCGTTGTTGTTGATTTTGTGAATTATTTCAACCCCCCCGGTCTGACATGAAACCACCCACCACAAATAGATTTCTAATCTGTGGGAAACACTGTGCGCACACATACACACACACTTTCACAGGACACACACACACACCTTTCTGGGTCTGTACTGAGGTAGACTGTCTGAGGGTCTGTACTGAGGTAGACTGTTTTACCCAGAAACCTAGACTGAGACGACACAGAGATGGCAGAAAAGAAAGGTTTGCCAGCTCTCAGAGGAGACAAGGCAGCTGTTCTGCCATCAAGACGCTCTCATAGTTAGAACACTGTCTGTTCTCCTAGTTAGAACACTGTCGTCCTAGTTAGAACTAGTTAGAACACTGTCCTCCTAGTTAGAACACTGTCTATTCCTTCAGCCAGCTGGATATGTCTGTCTGCCTGGACTCCTCTTTGGTTAACTCATTCATCTTAACTGTGGTTCCTTCCGTCCATTGTTAGAGCACAGAAACAAAAAACCCTGTTCTTTTCCTTCAGAGTAATCACCTTGTTGGCAGCTTCAGAGCTACATTAACTCCAGGAAAATTCACATCTTAGTGTTTTTCTATGCAAATTGCTTTCCATACAGCACAGAGGCACATTTGGCACAGTTCCATGAGAAAGTTCTTTCTGGTCCTGTTTGCATCTCTAATGGCATCTTCAGCTCCTACCATAACAAGTACATCCATTCACACAATCATTACGCCTGCATGTGGTAGTGTAGGAGCAGCCTGCATGTGGTAGTGTAGGAGCAGCCTGCATGTGGTAGTGAAGGAGCAGCCTGCATGTGGTAGTGTAGGAGCAGCCTGCATGTGGTAGTGCAGGAGCAGCCTGCATGTGGTAGTGTAGGAGCAGCCTGCATGTGGTAGTGCAGGAGCAGCCTGCATGTGGTAGTGTAGGAGCAGCCTGCATGTGGTAGTGCAGGAGCAGCCTGCATGTGGTAGTGTAGGAGCAGCCTGCATGTGGTAGTGTAGGAGCAGCCTGCATGTGGTAGTGTAGGAGCAGCCTGCATGTGGTAGTGTAGGAGCAGCCTGCATGTGGTAGTGTAGGAGCAGCCTGCATGTGGTAGTGCAGGAGCAGCCTGCATGTGGTAGTGTAGGAGCAGCCTGCATGTGGTAGTGTAGGAGCAGCCTGCATGTGGTAGTGCAGGAGCAGCCTGCATGTGGTAGTGCAGGAGCAGCCTGCATGTGGTAGTGCAGGAGCAGCCTGCATGTGGTAGTGTAGGAGCAGCCTGCATGTGGTAGTGTAGGAGCAGCCTGCATGTGGTAGTGTAGGAGCAGCCTGCATGTGGTAGTGTAGGAGCAGCCTGCATGTGGTAGTGAAGGAGCAGCCTGCATGTGGTAGTGTAGGAGCAGCCTGCATGTGGTAGTGCAGGAGCAGCCTGCATGTGGTAGTGTAGGAGCAGCCTGCATGTGGTAGTGCAGGAGCAGCCTGCATGTGGTAGTGTAGGAGCAGCCTGCATGTGGTAGTGCAGGAGCAGCCTGCATGTGGTAGTGTAGGAGCAGCCTGCATGTGGTAGTGTAGGAGCAGCCTGCATGTGGTAGTGTAGGAGCAGCCTGCATGTGGTAGTGTAGGAGCAGCCTGCATGTGGTAGTGTAGGAGCAGCCTGCATGTGGTAGTGCAGGAGCAGCCTGCATGTGGTAGTGTAGGAGCAGCCTGCATGTGGTAGTGTAGGAGCAGCCTGCATGTGGTAGTGCAGGAGCAGCCTGGTAGTGTAGGAGCAGCCTGCATGTGGTAGTGCAGGAGCAGCCTGGTAGTGTAGGAGCAGCCTGCATGTGGTAGTGTAGGAGCAGCCTGCATGTGGTAGTGAAGGAGCAGCCTGCATGTGGTAGTGCAGGAGCAGCCTGCATGTGGTAGTGTAGGAGCAGCCTGCATGTGGTAGTGCAGGAGCAGCCTGCATGTGGTAGTGTAGGAGCAGCCTGCATGTGGTAGTGTAGGAGCAGAGGTCCACCTGAGGTCTGCATTCAGGATTACCTCCCGGCAGAGGATCTAGTTAGCATGCTATCTAAGATTTACTGATGACCTCATTTCAGATGTGCCGTGACTTGGTGATCACAGAAAGATCATCCTGCTAGTCAGGGAAGGTGTGTGCGTGCGCAAGTGTGTGTAGGTTCAGTTCCAGCAGCTACCTGCGGGGGGCGCCGTCCTGGTGTGGCTGGATGATGACCACCTTCACGCTGATGGACGTCCTCAGGAGGTCGATCATCTGCTCGTGGGTGAGGGTCGCCACGGCAACCTTGCAGATCTCCACCAGCCGGCTGCCCTGGCGAAGCCCCGCCTTCCAGGCGAAGCCAAAAGGCTCCACATCCGCCACCACGCCCTCAAAGTTGACGTGGAACCCCAGCTGGCCCAGAGCGTTCCTCCGCAGGGTAATCTCTGACGTCTCACAGCCCCGGGTCACTATCTGGAGGAACACAGACATGAGACATGACACACAGAAAAAGAGAGAGAGCACAATAGAATGCAACAGAGGCATCTGAATCTTTGAACAAACAAACAGTCCATCCATCCCCCCACACCCATCCACACACACACCCATCCACACACACACATGCACCCATCCACACACACACACGCACACACACAGCCAGGCGAGGAGGGGAAAGCAGGAACGAGCCTCCTCAGGCTGTGTGCTCGTATAAACAAAGACAAAGAAGCGGCCTAGGTGTGTTTGTGTTGTTAATCTAAGGAAGAAATCAGGGGCTCACAGACACAGCCTCGTACGGTTCACAGACACAGCCTCAGAGACACAGCCTCGTACGGCTCACAGACACAGCCTCGTATGGCTCACAGACACAACCTCGTACGGCTCACAGACACAGCCTCTTATGGCTCATAGACACAGCTTCGTACAGCTCAGAGACACAGCCTCGTACGGCTCACAGACACAGCCTCGTATGGCTCATAGACACAGCCTCAGAGACACAGCCTCGTACGGCTCACAGACACAGCCTTGTATGGCTCACAGACACAGCCTCAAAGACACAGCCTCGTATGGCTCACAGACACCGCCTCGTATGGCTCACAGACACAGCCTCGTATGGCTCACAGACACAGCCTCGTATGGCTCACAGACACAGCCTCGTATGGCTCACAGACACAGCCTCGTATGGCTCACAGACACAGCCTCAGAGACACACCGACACGGAGGACAGAGGAGATGCGAGGGGTGGGATCAGAGAGTGTGATGTAACAAACACACTCCTGCTGCTAAGGACACTGGCTGCTCAGAGGTCAACAGGTCAGGCGTTGCGTGTGTGGTTCAGGGACTTAACACAGACACTAAGACACTTAGTAGAGACATTTAGACAAGCCAGTCATAAGCAGTATTAGCCAAACTCAAAAGTTGAAGCTGGTGTTGTTTGGAGGGCTGGCTCATGTCCAGCGAGAAGCTTAGCTGTCCTCTAAAGTCCTTTATCCAGTGAGAGCTCTTAACCAGCCAGCCACGACGCAGCCACAACAGGCAGAACACTGTCACAACACAGTCACAACACGGTGAGAACACAATCACAACATGGTCTACACCGTCAACACAGTCACAACAGTCAGAAAACAGTCAGAACACATTCAGAACACAGCTGCAACACACCAGCAACACAGCAGCAACACAGCCGCAGCCCGGACAGAGAGCTAACACATCCCACTGGCTCCTGAGGAGGTGTTAGGGTGAGTGACTAACACACACACACACACACACACACAGCGCCTGTCAACACTGCACTGGACCCTGAGACAACCCTAACCCAGCTCCACATGACAGGCCTTGGTGTGGGAGGATGGGAGGCCCAGCTGGACCAGGCTGTTTCCTGGAAGCCGATCCCAGGCCAGAAGTGCCGTAGTGGGGCAGACCTGGCAGTGACAGGGGAGGTGGGGGGGGGGTCGTTTATTCACTGCCTGGCTGAGCTCTATAGGCCCTTTAGCAGAACACACTCAGCCACGCACGTGATGAGATGGACAACTGAACAACGGCCTGGTCTGCTACACAGCCTGGCCCGCTACACAGCCTGGTCCGCTACACAGCCTGGTCCGCTACACAGCCTGGTCCGCTACACAGCCTGGCCCGCTACACAGCCTGGTCCGCTACACAGCCTGGTCCGCTATCTACCGCTCAGTCCCGCAGATGTCTGAAATGGAACTGCGTGTTTGCCGATGTTGTCGGCAAAAAAAATGAAAAGAATCAGCTCTAAAATGTTTTGTGGGACAACAAACTAATCCCCTGAAGGGTGCTGTAGATTAAAAGACCCCTCCTGCCCAGGAAGCAATCTGCTCCAGGGTTTACCAACCTGAGGGTCTGTAGCAGCTCTAAGGTGACATGACCTGCTACAAAAACAATTACTCTGTATGGCGCATCGAGGACTGGCCAAAATTGAAATTGTTCTATGGGTCAGGGGTTGCAGATAACTGGTTTGGGTTTTACCCCTTCAGTGTGCTACAGAGCGCGGCAATACGAGATAAATCAAACAGTCATTCGAAGGAAACTCATTATATAATGGCTCTATAAATGCCCTCACGGGGGCCACTTGATTCGACCCACCCAGCAGATTAATGTTCCTTTGTTCCCTTCACAGCGTCCTGAATCTGTGGAGGATAAATCTGATAGGACACTCATTATCCCACATGAAGGATTTGAGGGTTCTGAATTCATTATGATAATAGAGCTGGCTTCATGACATCCAACACAGAATCCTGAAGGATGGTGTCATGTCTATTTCCTCTCCACGTAGTTTCGACTGCCTGGCCATGGTGGACACCAGGTCTAACCAAGACCATCACAACCTGACAACCAGGACATCCTCTACCATGAACATGAAGACTGCACCTTCAGACACAGACAGGTCCTCCAGCAGCTAACCCTGCGAGACACAGACAGGTCCTCCAGCAGTTAACCCTGCTAGACACAGACAGGTCCTCCAGCAGCTAACCCTGCTAGACACAGACAGGTCCTCCAGCAGCTAACCCTGCTAGACACAGACAGGTCCTCCAGCAGCTAACCCTGCGAGACACAGACAGGTCCTCCAGCAGCTAACACTGCGAGACACAGACAGGTCCTCCAGCAGCTAACCCTGCGAGACACAGACAGGTCCTCCAGCAGCTAACCCTCCTAGACACACACAGGTCCTCCAGCAGCTAACCCTGCTAGACACAGACAGGTCCTCCAGCAGCTAACCCTGCTAGACACAGACAGGTCCTCCAGCAGCTAACCCTGCGAGACACAGACAGGTCCTCCAGCAGCTAACCCTGCGAGACACAGACAGGTCCTCCAGCAGCTAACCCTGCTAGACACAGACAGGTCCTCCAGCAGCTAACCCTGCTAGACACAGACAGGTCCTCCAGCAGCTAACCCTGCGAGACACAGACAGGTCCTCCAGCAGCTAGCAGCTAACCCTGCGAGACACAGACAGGTCCTCCAGCAGCTAACCCTGCGAGACACAGACAGCAGCTAACCCTCCTAGTCCTCCAGCAGCTAACCCTGCGAGACACAGACAGGTCCTCCAGCAGCTAACCCTGCCTAGACACACACAGGTCCTCCAGCAGCTAACCCTGCTAGACACAGACAGGTCCTCCAGCAGCTAACCCTGCTAGACACAGACAGGTCCTCCAGCAGCTAACCCTGGAGACACAGACAGGTCCTCCAGCAGCTAACCCTGCGAGACACAGACAGGTCCTCCAGCAGCTAACCCTGCGAGACACAGACAGGTCCTCCAGCAGCTAACCCTGCGAGACACAGACAGGTCCTCCAGCAGCTAACCCTGCGAGACACAGACAGGTCCTCCAGCAGCTAACCCTGCGAGACACAGACAGGTCCTCCAGCAGTTAACCCTGCTAGACACAGACAGGTCCTCCAGCAGCTAACCCTGCTAGACACAGACAGGTCCTCCAGCAGCTAACCCTGCTAGACACAGACAGGTCCTCCAGCAGCTAACCCTGCGAGACACAGACAGGTCCTCCAGCAGCTAACACTGCGAGACACAGACAGGTCCTCCAGCAGCTAACCCTGCGAGACACAGACAGGTCCTCCAGCAGCTAACCCTCCTAGACACACACAGGTCCTCCAGCAGCTAACCCTGCTAGACACAGACAGGTCCTCCAGCAGCTAACCCTGCTAGACACAGACAGGTCCTCCAGCAGCTAACCCTGCAAGACACAGACAGGTCCTCCAGCAGCTAACCCTGCGAGACACAGACAGGTCCTCCAGCAGCTAACCCTGCGAGACACAGACAGGTCCTCCAGCAGCTAACCCTGCGAGACACAGACAGGTCCTCCAGCAGCTAACCCTGCGAGACACAGACAGGTCCTCCAGCAGCTAACCCTGCGAGACACAGACAGGTCCTCCAGCAGCTAACCCTGCGAGACACAGACAGGTCCTCCAGCAGCTAACCCTGCGAGACACAGACAGGTCCTCCAGCAGTTAACCCTGCTAGACACAGACAGGTCCTCCAGCAGCTAACCCTGCTAGACACAGACAGGTCCTCCAGCAGCTAACCCTGCAAGACACAGACAGGTCCTCCAGCAGCTAACCCTGCGAGACACAGACAGGTCCTCCAGCAGCTAACCCTGCTAGACACAGACAGGTCCTCCAGCAGTTAACCCTGCTAGACACAGACAGGTCCTCCAGCAGCTAACCCTGCGAGACACAGACAGGTCCTCCAGCAGCTAACCCTGCGAGACACAGACAGGTCCTCCAGCAGCTAACCCTGCTAGACACAGACAGGTCCTCCAGCAGCTAACCCTGCTAGACACAGACAGGTCCTCCAGCAGCTAACCCTGCGAGACACAGACAGGTCCTCCAGCAGCTAACCCTGCTAGACACAGACAGGTCCTCCAGCAGCTAACCCTGCTAGACACAGACAGGTCCTCCAGCAGCTAACCTTGCGAGACACAGACAGGTCCTCCAGCAGCTAACCCTGCGAGACACAGACAGGTCCTCCAGCAGCTAACCCTGCTAGACACAGACAGGTTCCTTCAGACCAGCGCTGTCTCCGTGGGGAGGGGAGCAGCAGCCCCTCCAGGGGAGCAGCCCTCCAGGGGAGCAGCAGCCCTCCAGGGGAGCAGCAGCCCTCCAGGGGAGCAGCAGCCCTCCAGGGGAGCAGCAGCCGTCCAGGGGAGCAGCAGCCCTCCAGGGGAGCAGCAGCCCTCCAGGGGAGCAGCAGCCCTCCAGGGGAGCAGCAGCCCTCCAGGGGAGCAGCCCTCCAGGGGAGCAGCAGCCCTCCAGGGGAGCAGCAGCCCTCCAGGGGAGCAGCAGCCCTCCAGGGGAGCAGCAGCCCTCCAGGGGAGCAGCAGCCCTCCAGGGGAGCAGGGCCTCCAGGGGAGCAGCAGCCCTCCAGGGGAGCAGCAGCCCTCCAGGGGAGCAGCAGCCCTCCAGGGGAGCAGCCCTCCAGGGGAGCAGCAGCCCTCCAGGGGAGCAGCAGCCCTCCAGGGGAGCAGCCCTCCAGGGGAGCAGCAGCCCTCCAGGGGAGCAGCAGCCCTCCAGGGGAGCAGCCCTCCAGGGGAGCAGGGCCTCCAGGGGAGCAGCAGCCCTCCAGGGGAGCAGCAGCCCTCCAGGGGAGCAGCAGCCCTCCAGGGGAGCAGCCCTCCAGGGGAGCAGCAGCCCTCCAGGGGAGCAGCCCTCCAGGGAGCAGCAGCCCTCCAGGGGAGCAGCCCTCCAGGGGAGCAGCAGCCCTCCATGGGAGCAGCCCTCCAGGGGAGCAGCCCTCCAGGGGAGCAGGGCCTGATAGAGGACCTGATCAGAGGGCCTCTCTGGGCTTTAGCGGTCTGCTCTCTCATCTCCGCTGGTTCACTTTAACTCCCGTCCCACGTCACATGGACGGGCAGCGAACACATCCAGCCGTGATGATTGGCCGACCCCTCTCCACTCAACTCAATGGATTTTTAACTTCACTTTAATTTGCCTCGAAAAACTGGATGCGTGGGTGAGTGGACATTACTGTGAGAGCAGATCAGCACAGCTAATGAGAGAGCGATATTCCTGGCTCATCATACATGCTAATGTATCCTGCCATGTCCTCTGGGTGCTGGGCGAGGACACTGTAGACGAGGAGGGTGTCTCTCTTCAGCGCGACCAGGTGAAGAAGCTCTTCAGGAGAGGACGTCTGTGAACAGGGCAGGGATGACGGGCAGGGCTTTGGTCTGGAGGTCTCTAGGAGTCTCTAGGGGTCTCTAGGGGGCTCTAGCGTGTCAAGGAGACTGGAGGCAGATCAAGCCCAGAGGGAACATGATGGAGGCTAGAGAGCAGGACAGCCAGAGGGAACATGATGGAGCCTAGAGAGCAGAACAGGCAGGGGGAACATGATGGAGCCTAGAGAGCAGGACAGGCAGGGGGAACATGATGGAGCCTAGAGAGCAGGACAGCCAGGGGGAACATGATGGAGGCTAGAGAGCAGCCTCCCCCCCACATGAGCACAAGGAGAGAAGCCTCCCTTCTGCTTCACTAGAACGTCCTTTCAGGACATGAACCTGTCAGGGTGACTAAGGCCCGTGCTCCTCCTCTCCCAGCGGGGATGCATGCTGTCAGGAGGGTGTTCCTGACGTCAGCAGAACCCTCTCACAGACAGCTGACCTCCTTTACAAGCAGGAGGGCAACAGAGGGGTAGACGCAGATCCTAATATTCCAGGAGGTCAAGAGGCTCCAGAGCTTCTTCTCAGAACACTGAAGCATGAGGAGATGCCAGACAGAGGCTTTCTTTCATCATGCTGTTCTAGATTTTCCAACAAAACAAATCCCCAAAAACTCAAGTGTGAGTATTTACAGAATGATAACCCTATCAGAGAGCATGACCTGGAGGGTTAGATAAGTGACAGTCTGGACACATACAGAGAGCAGGTGGAAGGAATCATTTACCGTACTCTCTATTCATCAGAGGCAAAGGGCAGTTCTGAAACAGAGCCAAAACCCACAGCCGATTTGCCACAAAGAGGGAGAAGCTGTCCTCTGATAGGCTAACCCAACAGCAGCAGGTTTCCTGTTCTGGATGGAGGAGGTAAGAGGCCTGCTGTACCCCGTGTCAGATAAGCAGGCCAACCCAAGGAAACACCAGTCTAACGTACAAGTATGTGCAGTATTTTCTAATCTGACACAACCCTTTTAATGAGTAGCCAGGAATTCCTGTCTTGTGGCTGTCTAGAGTTTGGATTGAGAGTGTGATTGTGCTGCTGTGAAACGTCTAAGTGCTAAACCATGCTGACAGCAGTGAGAGGATCCAGATTGGCTTACCTCCAGCCTGTGGACCATGTCTCTGACGTCGTCTCCACAGCTGTCGTGGGCTGCCAGCAGGACACACTCCCCGCGCTCGTAAAAGATCTTAATGCTCATGATCCCCGAGGTCCAGCCAATCACGTCGCGGCAGGAGCAGTTGAACACCACGTTCCTGGATTCTTCCTCGATCAGGACGATGAACTCGTTGGAGATGCCGAGCAGGCAGTCCACGTCGGCCGACTGGCCGAAGTCTCGTGCGCTGACGCTCCAGGTGATGGCCCCCACGCTGAGCAGGTGAGCGTTCCTCCTGGGGCGGGTCTTCTCCTTCTTCTTGGCTCCCAGCGTTATAAAGCTGAACTTCACCGCAGAGTCGATGGTGGCCGTGCTCACAAAGTTCTCTGCCAGGTCCCTCAGGTACTCCTGCCGTGTGCGCGTTGCCATGGCGCGGAACTTCTCCGACTTGTGGGCGGCGTTCTCTCCGTTGATGACCTTGGCCAGCAGGAAGTCCCGGAACACAGCCGACTTGGGGAAGGTCACGCCCTTGGGGAGGGGGGGGCCGAAGGGGGGCACGTCTTTAGACCGCGACACGGCCACGCTGGGGAAAGACAGGAGGTCAGCAGCAGGAAGTGTGTGTGTGTGTGTGTGTGGGGGGGGGAATCTCAAAAGGAAGACTTAAAAACAAATATAGTTATATTTATGGAAAAAGTTCATTTTTTCTTTTTTTTTATGGTTGAAAACATATTTTCTAAAAAAGGTGGTGTAAAAAAACGTTTCCTCGTCAGCTTGTGAAATTAAAAGCAACCGGATAAAGAGAAGGCAAAACCTTTATCACCCCTTCAAATGAAGCTGCTCTCAACCTCAAGAGGAGATGTTTAGCATCAGAGATATTTATGTGAGGACATCAAAGGTAAACAAGTTCCTCTACAATGTCTTGTAGGAATTACTTCACTTCAAGAGTTCTCTCATTCCTTACTACTTACAAAAACTGGTGGCTTGAATCGATGCCATCAATTTCAGATGGTTTTTGCGCCCCCCCCTTCCCCCTCCACCCCACATCTCCTCAGCAGAGCAGGAACAGCTTTCAGACGACCAGGTGTGCTGAGACGGGGAACCCTCTTTCCACCTACCTGTAGCAGACGTTCTCGGTGCAGGGGTTGTGCACCTTGACGAGGACAAACACGTGCTGGAAGTGGGAGCGGATGTTCTGGGGGGTGAAGGGCAGCGAGCCAGGCTCCTGGAACACGATGGTCACGATGTCGTTGCCGATGTGTCTTTTCCTCAGTAGCTGCAGAACGCAGAGGGAAAAAAAGAAAAAAACAGGACATGGATTCGTGGTGGTCGTAGAGAAAGTGTCGAAATAGCATTTTCTGTGTGAAACTGCCTGTTTCCTGTTGTAGGTGAAGGGAGGGGCTGCCACTACAACCTCCATTTTGAGAGAGAGGATGCCACTAGAGCAGTGAAATGGACCCCAGCATCTCTTCCACCAGCACAGCTCAGAACTGAAATGAATTGTCACTGGCTTCCATTCCAGGCCTGTGAGCAGCACACCAGATCATTCAGGGCTACCGCTGTTCAGTTCTATTAAGTCACTGAAGTTCATCCAGTCATTTGGGCACATCCAGCTGTGGTCTGAAAGACTCTTGGCAGCTGGAGGAAGAGACATCATGACCAGATGTTACGGAAAATCAATATAAAACAACTCAGAGATACTGTACCAGACACACTGTAACCTAAACTTCATCCTGCTAAATCTATTTCGTTTTTACACTTCAGGATTTGGCACGGGCAGGCAGTCTGTTGGAGCGGTTGCCATGGAGAGCAGCCAAAGGGGCACATGGGTAGGGGGGGGGGGGGGGGGGAGAGGGTGAGCTCTTCTCAGGCTGGCGGAAAGATTAGCACCAGGGATTAAATGCTAATCCCAAATACTCAAATGAAATTGAAGGAGTAGTAAGCAAAAACTGGTAATCCAGACCACTGAGGGTGACACCTGGGACTCTCTCTCTCTTTCTCTCTTTTTCTCTCTCGTGTCTAGGCTGGGCTAGTGGCCGGGATAGTCGCTGGGCTAGTGGCTGGGCTGCTGGCCGGGCTAGTGACCGGGCTAGTGACCGGGCTAATGTCTGGGCTAGTGACCGGGCTAGTGGCTGGGCTAGTGACCGGGCTTATGTCTGGGTTAGTGACCGGGCTAGTGGCTGGGCTAGTGGCCGGGCTAGTGACCGGGCTAATGTCTGGGCTAGTGACCGGGCTAGTGGCTGGGCTAGTGGCTGGGCTAGTCGCTGGGCTAGTGGCTGGGCTAGTGGCCGGGCTAGTGGCCGGGCTAGTGGCTGGGCTAGTGGCTGGGCTAGTGGCCGGGCTGTTGACCGGGCTAGTGGCCGGGCTGTTGGCCGGGCTAGTGGAGTTCTGTAACCAGGTCTTCATCAGGCCATCTCCTGCCAGGCCGCCACCGGATCTAATTAATCCTCCTCATTAGATCAACACGGAGCCCCGTCTAATACCACACCAGGCAGAGTCGCCGTGGGGACAAACTGATGAAAAAGGAAAATGGAGACAGCCAAGGGCACGGTTGCCACAGCAACGCTCCCTGGTTTCGCCGGGTCGTTACGGAAACAAAATGAGGTTCTGGGAAAGATTGACAGAAACCTGGTAGACACCTGGACCTGTCTGTATGTGTGTGTGGTGAGTGTGTGTGTGGTGAGTGTGTGTGTGGTGAGTGTGTGTGTGTGTGTGGTGAGTGTGTGTGTGTGTGTGGTGAGTGTGTGTGTGTGTGTGGTGAGTGTGTGTGTGTGGAGGACTGTAAGACTCACCTGCTGCCTGTTGTTGGGGGTGTAGGGCAGCAGAGAGGACACATGGAACATGAGCTCATAGTCCTTGTAGGTGGTGTAGAGAGAGTGTGATCCTGTAGAGTCAGCTGGAGAACAGGACGACAGGCAGGGTCACAATGTCTGTCAATGCACTTGGTCTGTAGGATGAAATCAGTGTGTGTGCGTGTGAGGGAGAGAGAGTGTGTGTGTGAGCATGTATGTGTGTGTCGTACTCTTGTTGTCCAGCTGGGCGCGGTACTTGGTGAAGCCCTTGAGACGGACCCTCTGTCCCAGCAGGTCCAGGAACTCCTCCAGCGCAGGGCCGGCAGACTCGTTGTTGTACATCTCCTCCTCACTGCTCTGCCCCGCCCTGCAGTACAGAACCCCCACCTTGTGCTGGAAACTCAGCTGGGAGCACACACACACACACAGAGAGAGAGTACAGTACACACACACACACAGAGAGTACAGTACACACACACACACAGAGAGAGAGAGAGAGAGAGAGTACAGTAAGTAGTCTGTTCTGAGGTGAAGCTGATCTCTCACACTAACTCACACATGCCATACCTACACATACCCCACGAGCAAATCACTCTTTTTCTCCCTGCTACCAGGGGAGGAGACCGGGAGAGTCCTGAGGATCAGGGTCACATGTCAACTTCCCTCACTGAACTTCTAATCCTCCCAAACATACACTCGATAGGTAAAGCAAACATTCATTCCATTCTAGGTTTTAGCCGTGGCAGCATAACAGTGTGTGCGTTAATCACTTAGTTTGTTCAGGACAGAACAACAAGCTAGTGGACCACCTCCCCCTCGTAGCAGCTCTCTCTCTCACAGTCACTATCATCTGGAGGTGACCTGAACACAGTCACTATCATCTGGAGGTGACCTGAACACAGTCACTATCATCTGGAGGTGACCTGAACACAGTCATTATCATCTGGAGGTGACCTGAACACAGTCACTATCATCTGGAGGTGACCTGAACACAGTCACTATCATCTGGAGGTGACCTGAACACAGTCACTATCATCTGGAGGTGGCCTGAACACAGTGACTATCATCTGGAGGTGACCTGAACACAGTCCCTATCATCTGGAGGTGACCTGAACACAGTCATTATCATCTGGAGGTGACCTGAACACAGTCACTATCATCTGGAGGTGACCTGAACACAGTCCCTATCATCTGGAGGTGACCTGAACACAGTCACTATCATCTGGAGGTGACCTGAACACAGTCCCCATCATCTGGAGGTGACCTGAACACAGTCATTATCATCTGGAGGTGACCTGAACACAGTCACTATCATCTGGAGGTGACCTGAACACAGTCCCTATCATCTGGAGGTGACCTGAACACAGTCCCATCATCTGGAGGTGACCTGAACATAGTCCCTATCATCTGGAGGTGACCTGAACACAGTCATTATCATCTGGAGGTGACCTGAACACAGTCACTATCATCTGGAGGTGACCTGAACACAGTCCCTATCATCTGGAGGTGACCTGAACACAGTCACTATCATCTGGAGGTGACCTGAACACAGTCACTATCATCTGGAGGTGACCTGAACACAGTCTCATCATCTGGAGGTGACCTGAACACAGTCACTATCATCTGGAGGTGACCTGAACACAGTCCCTATCATCTGGAGGTGACCTGAACACAGTCATTATCATCTGGAGGTGACCTGAACACAGTCACTATCATCTGGAAGTGACCTGAACACAGTCCCTATCATCTGGAGGTGACCTGAACACAGTCCCATCATCTGGAGGTGACCTGAACATAGTCCCTATCATCTGGAGGTGACCTGAACACAGTCATTATCATCTGGAGGTGACCTGAACACAGTCCTTATCATCTGGAGGTGACCTGAACACAGTCACTATCATCTGGAGGTGACCTGAACACAGTCCTTATCATCTGGAGGTGACCTGAACACAGTCCTTATCATCTGGAGGTGACCTGAACACAGTCACTATCATCTGGAGGTGACCTGAACACAGTCCTTATCATCTGGAGGTGACCTGAACACAGTCACTATCATCTGGAGGTGACCTGAACACAGTCACTATCATCTGGAGGTGACCTGAACACAGTCACTATCATCTGGAGGTGACCTGAACACAGTCCCATCATCTGGAGGTGACCTGAACACAGTCACTATCATCTGGAGGTGACCTGAACACAGTCATCTCTCAGCCATGAAGCTGCTCCATGTCCAGCCCAGCCCAGACTGAGGGGACAGGGTACAACCCAAACTAAAAGGTACCTTTGCAAGGTAGATCAGTCCCCTTTCCCTTTCATCCTCTACACTGTAGAACCTAAAATGGGACGCAACCGTGACATTTCTTTCTGTTATTTGAGGGATTTAATGACAGCAATTTTTATTTTGGTGACTATCTGAAGTGACATTTGGTTAAGGCACAATGGAATGACATTTACATTCACAGTTTCTCTTCATAATGATAGTGTTTTGATTGCTATCATCTATCATTTAAATCTTCCAGCCTTGGCCCCTTGCTTTGGGCTTTACCTAGAGCATCTCTGCACGGCCAGCTGACTGTGGAGTAGTGATCTCAAACTACTCCAGGAGCCTGATCACTGCTGCAGGGACTACTTTCTCTCTCCACCCCTCCAAGCTAGGGCCCAGTGGGGCTCAGCAATGGGCTGGTTCACTCAACAGCGTCTCTCAGCCTGTCCTGTGTCCTGAAGGGGTACTGGAGCCTGCTAGCACACACATACACACACACACAAGCGTACACACTCTACGTCTGGGTGATATTCTGCATTATCGACATTTTGCGACATTTGCATCTGCATGATCAGGCATTTCTGTCTCTCCCAGCTACATTCAGGAGACAGAATATTTCTCCCATTCCCTCAGATTTTACTAGATCTGAGCTTTAATCTAAAGCTTCTGGTCTGAATGTCATCATTTTACCCACTACAGCACATCAGAGGCCAGTGAAAAGTCAAAGCCAAAATCCACATTAATCCAGGCCTGCCACCTCTAACACTTCTCTCCAGCACCGCCAGGCATTAATGATGAAAACAGAAGCAAAAACACTGAATGTTAATGTAACCCAGCCTCCTCTCCAGCTCTGGTGGGAGCTATTTAGGATCTCTGCCAGGGTGTGGCGCTAGAGGCCTCGCCCGGGCTGGACCCCAGGAGGCTTCTCATCCAGGAGCTCCAAGTGATGGATTCTGAATCTTAGGGACTCCCCTACAGCAGCTCTCATTCGTTATTCAGTGGTTAACATGCACACTGCTGTACCAGGGGTTATGTTTGATATCCCAGTGTCTGTCTGTCTGAATCTCATTCCAAGATGTGTGGGAGGTTTATAACGCCAGGCAGACTACAGTGAACCAACACCCACGTGTAATATCGACCAGCAGGTTTTTGTCTCCAGGCTGGACTCCCTCTGGCTACTATTAAGTACATCAAGATGCTATCAGAGACGCCTGCATGACCTGTCTGGTAAGCGTTCTGCTGTCAACACACTGAATACTATAACACACTGTGATACTGTATTAGAACGCACTGGGATACTGTATTAGAACGCACTGTGATACTGTATTAGAACGCACTGTGATACTGTATTAGAACGCACTGTGATACTGTAATAGAATGCATGAACAGACAAAGTTTTGGGGACCAGGGACCCCTTACAGGGGTGAACATTTTTAAATGACCCCCCCCTTAATCGTAACACCCATTCAGCATACCCTTTGTGCTCTTAACTGGACACAATATGCTTGTTTTATTGCTGTAAATGGTCCCCATCTGTAGGTATTAAATATTTTTCACTTTTTAATGATACAGCACCATTTTCCAATGTTAAAATTTATGGCAAATTATTTCGGACCGCTAGGAGTCTGGGGACCCCATGTTGAGAACCACTGATCTAGGGAACGTCCTGGACACGTTCCATGATGAGACTTCCCCCTGTCAGTAGCAGGCTGGCTTCGGCTAACAAACCCAACTCCTCTAATAAGCAGGAGATCCTCTGACAGTCAGATGATCACACATCACAGCCCCCTCCTTCCCCCGTCCATTTGTCTGTTTCATTAAAAGAGAAATTAAAGAGCTTAAGATCACACAATTGGGGGATTTTCTTCAGCACCGATAAATACGGAGGATTCAGGCGGCTGCGAGTCCATTCAGAGAGAGATAATGCAGACAGCTTCCCCTGACATCCTTGCAGAACAGCTAGTCAGCCGCCTGGCCAGACCAAGTGAGTTGTCAGAAGGGTATTACTCAGGGGCTTGTGTGCATGTCCTCAGTAGAAAGAGCATTTCAGAGAAATCGATGTCAGACACTGTGGGATTCATATTGATTCACCTTTAGCGTGAAATTGGTGGTCCTCTGCCTTCACCTGGGAGCCAGGGAACCAGGCATGTGTTGCTTAGGGTTAGGGTTAGCTGCCTTAGCTGCAAAGTGCTGCGGGAAACCCTGACTAGGCACTAGCTTCAGCTCCTAGACTCCAAACCTCAAGCCCCTCCCCACAGCCCTTAGAGACTCACCCCCTCCTCAAGCCCCTCCCCCCAGCCCCTTAGAGACTCACCCCCTCCTCAAGCCCCTCCCCCCAGCCCTTAGAGACTCACCCCCTCCTCAAGCCCCTCCCCCCAGCCCTTAAGAGACTCACCCCCTCCTCAAGCCCCTCCCCCCAGCCCTTAGAGACTCACCCCCTCCTCAAGCCCCTCCCCCCAGCCCTTAGAGACTCACCCCCTCCTCAAGCCCCTCCCCCCAGCCCTTAGAGACTCACCCCCTCCTCAAGCCCCTCCCCCCAGCCCTTAGAGACTCACCCCCTCCTCAAGCCCCTCCCCCCAGCCCTTAAGAGACTCACCCCCTCCTCAAGCCCCTCCTCCCAGCCCTTAGAGACTCACCCCCTGCTCGTCCACTTTGAGGAGCTGTTCAGGGACCTTGGGGGAGTTGAGGGCCAGCCTCAGGCAGGAGATGTTAAGCTCTGGGATCACGTACTCCAGAACCTCCTTCAGAGGCAGGCCACGAGCTGTGCCGTGCCTGGCCGAGGAGGGCACCGCGTCCTCCAGGATGGCCCCGCGGAGGGTCGTCAACTACAGAGGGAGAAATGGAGTGAGAGAAAGACAGTCAATTATTAGTAGTAGTCTTTTTTGCTCAGTGTCTGAGATGTGGCTAGTAACTACAGACTGTTCCTGAAATTTTCATGGGGAACATCGACACTAACCCACGTGTACAACTTCTCATGAGGAACATTGGCCATGTCTACAACTTCCGGTGAAGTTAGAAATGTGACTTTTAACAACCAAAGAAATATATATAAAAAACAATTTTAATAACCAGAACATCTTATGAGCTTAGCTAATGGGAACAATGCATTCTGTTCTGCATAATGATCTAATGCTATGAATCATCTCACTCGTGATTATTTTAATCTGATATGAAGTGTGAAAGTAACAATTTCGATCTACTACGACATTCCGTCTCTATTTGGGGCATCACTTCTCAGCACCACTCAGCTGGTTCATTCACCACAGTCCCCCTGCAGGCTCCAGCCTGCTAAATATTAAAGACAGGCTAACTGTGTAGTGGATGTTAAGTAGTGTTTTACTTCCCTCCCCCCCATTAAGATGCCAGTACAAATCGACCCAAATGGCATTAACCCCCCCCCCCCCCCTGAGTGTGAACTACAGCCACACACACATCCTGACTCATCCATTCAGCCCGGGGCTCTATCCACTAGCAGTCAATGACTCTTACAGAGCATCTCATCTAAAAGGCAGATTCCCGTTCACTACTGGGTGTGAGAGAGTGTGAGAGTGTGAGAGAGAGAGAGAGAGAGAGAGAGAGAGAGAGAGAGAGAGAGGGAGAGAGAGAGAGGATTAGAAAGATGGAGAGAGAGAGAGAATTAGAAAGATGGAGAGAGAGAGAAAGGTGTTTGGGGCAGACATCCCTGTGATTGGCTAGTTGAACCTTGCCTGTGTCTCTGACAGCCCACATCCACTGTTCTACCTGGGGAGGAGCTTCAAACTAACACTGGCTTTGATTATGAGTGACATCTCTCCTGTCTGATGCATCCATCTCACCTGAATTATTCAGGACAGGGCCCTCCAGAGGAAATCACTGAGAACATTGCTCTGAGTGTGTGTGTGTGTGACAGGAGGACTGATTCAGATTTTGTGGGTGGTTGCATGTGTGCATTTGTGTATGAGTGTGTGTGCTTATGTATGTGTGTGTATGCTTGTTGGTGTGTTCAGATCATTTCAGTGTATGTTTGGGTACAATTGTGTGTGTGTGTGCGTGTGTGGACAGTTGTCCATATCCTCTGACGGACACTGCATCAGTGTGCTTGACTTGGCTGAGTGAGAGGAACGACTCCGTGACCATATCAGGGGGCAGTGGAACAGCGCAAAACTGAGGTCTGGGTGGCTTCCATTGGACCGAGCTTACCTCCTCTACACTGGGTTTCAACATCCACTCGCACATTTAGATGTTTTATCTCTACTCTTGCCACAAGATTGTGCTCAGCTTCTGGTCTGCACCTCTCTGTGTCTCCGACCGTCTCTGGAGGAGAGGAGCCCTCTCTGATCTGCTCCTCACAAGGGTTCTAACACTGTTTTCTCTCTGAGTTTCACTGGGAGTTCTTCCTTGTCTTCCTTGAGGAAGTGTGTTAGGTGCAGTTTTTTTTATGAATGTATGTGAAGCCCTCAATGAAGTTGCTTGTAAAAACGTTGGCACTCATGATGTGTTGCTCTGAGCCCACAGAGCAGAGCAGACCCTGCTTGAGCAAGGGTGTGCTACCTGGCTGGTCCTGAAGGTGACCCGGTAGTTGTACTGCGTCCCATCTTTCCCCTCGTCCAGCTTCTCCCTGCGGATGCTGACGGCCACAGGACCCAGGTTCTCGTCCACGCCAAAATAATTCTGGTGCTCTGGAGAGACACATCCACATGTTAGATTTTTTAATTTAACATCAGTTGTTTTGAAATCCGAACAGAAGACAGTTTTAAACAAACCTCCCACATCGAACACAGGTACAAAACACAAATTTGATTGAAGTAAAAAATCCAGTTGGTTCTGTGCACAGGGATTACACACAGCCCAGCAGGGAACCAGGGGGGATTTGAACCCCCCTATATGGTCTCTGACCCCATTCTCTTTGTTATGGTAACAAAACGTGTTTTTGTCGACCGCCGCCAATATGCTGGCTCTCAGAGATCGAAGTGTATTTTCAGGTTCAATACAATTTGAAAGGGTACGCAGTGTGATAGGCAAACATCAACTGTGTATTGAGATGACAACAGGGGAAAATCCTTAAACTAGGTTATTAAAGATCTTGAGAATGATGACAGAAACATACTCTTTCCCTTCTGCTCTCTCTAAATAAGTGAGAGAATGCAGGAGGGTGTGTGTGAGAGTGTGTGTATTTGGGTGTATGTGTGAGTGTGTGTCGTCATGCAGATAAGAGAGGCAGTGACAGGAGCTTTGTTTTACACACACACACACAGACACACAGACACACACACAGACACACACGCACAAAGACAGACACACACACGCACACACACACACACACACACACACACACACACACACACACACACACACACACACACACACAGTGCCTAAAATCAACAGTGTCTAATCCCAGTCAGAGCCATGATGACTAGACCTGAACAGACATCAAGGTCAGAGGATGTGGGAGGTGTCCCTCTATGTGCTCTACCAGAGAGGTGAGGTGTCCCTCTATGTGCTCTACCAGAGAGGTGAGGTGTCCCTCTATGTGCTCTACCAGAGAGGTGAGGTGTCCCTCTATGTGCTCTACCAGAGAGGCGAGGTGTCCCTCTATGTGCTCTACCAGAGAGGCGAGGTGTCCCTCTATGTGCTCTACCAGAGAGGCGAGGTGTCCCTCTATATGCTCTACCAGAGAGGTGAGGTGTCCCTCTATGTGCTCTACCAGAGAGGTGAGGTGTCCCTCTATGTGCCCTACCAGAGAGGTAAGGTGTCCTCATGTCTCTCATGGCCTCATGGCTCTACTGAGCATGTCAGGTCTGGTATGTGGCTGCAGTGTCCTCCAGGGGACGACAGGACACGCCAGGAGAATCAATACAATCAATCCTGAAGCCGGCGCGATAAAAGCCTGCTCTGGAGTGGTGACATGGTGTGTGTCTGTGTGTGTGTGTCTGTGTGTGTGTGTCTGTGTGTGTGTCCGTGTGTGTGTCTGTGTGTGTTATTGTCTGGGGGGTGTTAGCGAGAGAGGTATTCTTCAGCAGAGGTGATGAAAGACTCTTGCTCTAAATTAAACATACAGATGCTAAAAGCGTGAGGTATATTCCGTCTTTAAACTGTGAAGATTTTTTTTTTTGAAAAACACTTTTGACACTTGGGCACCTTGAAGAAAACGGCACGCACTGGATTGGTTATGTAATATACAATCTGGGTTTAGGGTTGGTCGTTAGTAAGTTAACGTTTCATTCTAAAATGTGAATTTTTTAGTTAATGGAACACATTTAAACAGGTTATGTGATGATCTAAAATTGGTTTTGGTTCCAGCCTGGAATCAGGCCAAATTTCACAGCAAATTTCTCCTGTAATATTAATGGACAATGACAATTCAAATGTATGCATTGACTCGGCAGTAATTGTCTCTACGCTGCTACAGCCGTGTTGCTTTTTTCCAGAATGTGTGCTCAGATTGACCATAAACACGTGATAAAACTTACATCTGAAGTGTGGTGAAGTAGGACAACGTTTTTTGTCACCGGGTGCCATGGTAAATCCTGGTATCGGAGCTCCACTGATGTTGGCTTTTAATAGTTATCATGTCCGCGCTTAACATACTCAACTCAGAGTTCAGGGTTAGGTTCACAGTTTGTTGAACCCACTTTCTGGAATACCCCCCTGCTATACTCTACTGTACTCTGCTATGCTTTACTCTGTTGTAGGCTTCTCTGCTCTCCTCACTGTGTGGGGGGGAAAAACCTTGGAAAGGTAAAAGAAAATATATTTTTAAACATGAGTATCTGTACTTCTACTTGAGTGAAGGATGTGTGTACCTTTTGCCATCTCTGCACATACACACACACACACGTTCCACAGTGTCCTGAATAAGTTCAGGCATCTTCCCAATGTGAAAGGTGGAGCAGCTGTTTTGGGGAACGTGGAGGGGGGCTTATGAATGGGTAACCCAATATACTGAGAGTCCCAAAAACAGACAACCAAACCCAGACCCTCTCAAACACTCAGTCCACTGTGATGAGCTGGGGGGGGGGGGTTGAGGGCTGGGTTTTCTACATTCACACACATAGGTGTTTTAATGAGGAGCACTGGGACCTTGCTGTGGTTTCATTGACCCTCAGGTTCCAGGCGAGGGGCGCTCACACAGACACACACACACACACACACACACACCCCCACACACACACACAGACCCACACACACACAGCTCTCCCGGGCCCCAGGAGAAACAGCTGCAGTGCTCCTTGTCCTGACTAATCACAGCTCCTCCAGGGGCGCCTTCACAAGGAGAACACGACCGCTACCCTCCCACACACTCTCACACCCAACACAGGACCTCTATTGTTCCTGCCCCAATATCTTTTCAGGCCCTCTGGAAATAACTAGGTCATCCAGTTGTATGACTCTCCAGAACAGAGGATCCTCCACTTGAACTCCTCTCTCAGGGCTACAGACAGCACACCCAGCCCTGGCTGAGGGGGATCTGTGGCCAGAAGGAAAGCTGAACAGATTCTGAACAGACATGTCCCTCATGCAGCTCCAGTCATCCCCCATGTTGGGACATGCAGACGGCTGTGCTGGGTCAGCGGGTCTTACCTTTCCCATAGAAGTACTTGTGGTAGTAGTAGGCTCCCAGGTCGATGTGCTCGATGATGTAGCGTTTGACCTTCTCTCTGTGGATGGCCTGGTTCTCCCTGGGCACTTCCAGCACCGACACGCCTGCGTTGGTGCAGTGGGAGCTGAGAGACGACTCGAAGGAGCAGTTCTCCCCCGCGCCGCTGTAGCCGGCGCTGTTGGCCCGGGACAGGGAGATCCTGCGCTCCCCCTCCCCCCCCACCTCGTTCCTGAAGTGGGGGCAGCTCAGGACCAGGTCGTTGCTCTTCCCATCCCCCTCGTCTGCATCCAGGTTCTCCTTGGGGTTCAGGTCCTCCCGGCTGCCCATGGGAGACTCAAACACGGGGGCATTTCCACTGCTCCCTCCCCCCACCACGCCTCCCTCTGTCCCAGCACCGGCCCCAACTCCAGCCCCAGGCCCGGCCCCGGGGCCCTGCTGGTACTGTGAGGCAGCCGAGGCCCCCGTGGTGGTGTTCTTCCTCTGGCTGAGGTTGGCCCTGCTGGCCGCCGCCTCGCTGATGTTGAACAGTACGCTCTGCACGTCGTAGTGGGCGAAGCACTTCTGGAAGCCCAGCGTCCGGGGCTCGTCCTGCTCCAGGGAGAGCCGGAAGGCGTCGCTCTCGCTCCTGATGCTACGCAGCTTCCTGAACAGCGACGTGGTCTCAGACGAGTCCGATCGCAGGCGCCTCATGAAGCTCTTGTCGCGCTCGCGGCCGTAGAGCAGGGAGGCGTCCACGTAGTCGTAGTTCCCCAGGCGGACGATCTCGCCGCGGGCGATCTGGGCGGCTGTGAGCAGGCTGGGGGACAGGGCGGTGTCGTAGCGCAGCAGCTCGGGGAACCCCAGCGGGGGGCTGCTGCGGGGGTCCAGGCCGTCCACCCGGTAGCCCCTCAGCATGGTGAAGAAGCCGTCCGCAGCCAGGCCCTGCCGGTCGATGGAGGACGTGCTCCCGTACTCTCGGTGCAGCGATGCCCCCGTGTTGGGGTTGACTGCGTTCTGGTCCATGATGTCCTCCGAGTCGATGTCGCTGATGGTGACGTCGCTGTTGCTGCGCTGGCGGATGGGGTGCAGCGCCCTCAGTGGGGACTGGCTGAGGAGGTCACTCAGGGAGTACTTGGAGTCCGAGTCTGGAGGAGGGGCGTCGCCCTGCTCCGCTCCTTCTCCTGATTGGTCCGCCGGCTGGCCATTCTGAAACGCAGCAATGACGCTCTCGTAGTTTGGCGAGGGCCGCCCGTCCCAGCCCTTCTCTCTGGGGGGCCACTCTGTCGCCCGGGCTCGCACCCCCATCTTGGGCATGGCCGGGGTGCCGTTGGTCTTGCCCCCTCCGTCAGGCTTCCCCGGGGCGGGGGCCGGGGGGCCCATGCTGCCGTTCAGGGCTTTCAGCTTGCGGCTCAGCTGCTCGTCAGCCTGCAGGGCTCTGGACGCGTCTCCCGGGCAACCAGACGCGTCTCCCGGGCAACCAGACAGCTTCCACACGTGGTCCGTCTCAGGGCTCACAACACTCATATCCTGCAGGCGGCCGCAGGGAGCTCTAACTCTGCAGCCCTCTCCATCCCACTGGGTCACTCAGTCATGGAGAGGAGGGAGGCAGGGATGAGGCAACGAGCCAAGTCAGCACAAGTCCATCGCTCGCTGGGTGCGTCCGTCACCTGGATGGACAGGAGTCTGGATGAGAGCGACGACTGTCTGAGAAGCCCTGAGCCAGGACGATTCTGCTCCCCTCTGCAAGCCCACGCGTGAGCCCCAACAGCTGGAAGAGTTGGATCTGCCAAAGAAAACACACAGGAGCATGTTGAGACAAGGCCGACACCAGCCCTCTACTGGACAGGACTCTGAGAAGAAGCACCCTTTCTAAAATGGCACAGAAATACAAGACATGTGTGAGTGCATTTTCTAATCTACAGCGTCATGACAGGATCAGCTCCCAACAAGAGGGAAGGATGGTTGTGGATTGGGAGGTAGAGCATGAGGGCCGCTACTGAGGCATGCCGTTTACACCAGTTAAGGAGTTCACTTTGGGACCAGTCTGCAGTGTTCTGGGTGTATACTGAGATAGCTGCACATCTTAGTGCTTTAGGTCAATGTTTTGCAGATGGTGGTGGAGGGATCTGTACCAAGGAGAGTCCAGATGTTCACCCAAACGTTCGGCAGTTCTGTTCTGATGGTTTGTAGCTAACATCATCTAACCCACAAACACAGCCTCTACAGGAGGGTCACATTTACATTGAGTCATTTAGCAGATGCTCTTATCCAGAGCCACTTACAGTAAGTACAGGGACATTCCCCCGAGGCAAGTAGGGTGAAGTGCCTTGCCCAAAGACACAACGTCATTTTGCACGTGCGGGAATCGAAACGGCAAACTTCTGATTAATAGCCATACTCCCTAACCACTCAGCCATATGACCCCCCTAAGATGGTGAATATACCCACAAACACAGCCTCTACAGCAGGATTAGCTGGTAAATATTTAACATCATGTACAGCGGCACAGTTCACATCCAGACAGAGACGGCATGGATGACAGAGACGGCATGGATGACAGAGACGGCATGGATAACATGGATGACAGAGACGGCATGGATGACAGAGACGGCAAGGATGACATGGATGACAGAGACGGCATGGATGACAGAGACGGCATGGATGACATGGATGACAGAGACGGCATGGATGACAGAGACGGCATGGATGACAGAGACGGCATGGATGACAGAGACGGCATGGATGACAGAGACGGCATGGATGATGAGAACAGCTGGCTCTGTGTGACGCCAGGCGGGAACACGGCGCAGTAATGAGCGGCGGAGCGAGGACACACACTCTGGTTTCCTCCAGGGAGGGATGCCAGACACAATCACACACTCTCCTTTTCCATCCAGAAAACAAGCCTGGCGTCTACACCACCTGCTATACAGAACCTAGCTCACATATCAGGTGCATAATAATGCAATCAAGTTAAAGTGATACTGACACTACCTAAAAGGAAACAAGGAAAACACATCAAGTCCACCTCTGACCCTGTTGTGGTGTGGAGGCAGGGAGCTGGAGGCAGGGAGCTGGAGGCAGGGAGCTGGAGGCAGGGAGCTGGAGGCAGGGAGCTGGAGGCAGGGGGCTGGAGGCAGGGGGCTGGAGGCAGGGAGCTGGAGGCAGGGGGCTGGAAGCAGGGGGCTGGAAGGAGGGGGCTGGAAGCAGGGGGCTGGAGGCAGGGAGCTGGAGGGAGGGGGCTGGAGGCAGGGAGCTGGAAGCAGGGGGCTGGAGGCAGGGAGCTGGAGGGAGGGGGCTGGAGGCAGGGAGCTGGAGGGAGGGGGCTGGAAGCAGGGGGCTGGAGGCAGGGAGCTGGAGGGAGGGGGCTGGAAGCAGGGGGCTCTCTCCCGGGACATTAGATCACTACAACACCTCCAGCCTCCAGCTCCCTGCCTCCAGCTCCCTGCCTCCAGCCCCCTGCCTCCAGCTCCCTGCCTCCAGCTCCCTGCCTCCAGCTCCCTGCCTCCAGCTCCCTGCCTCCAGCTCCCTGCCTCCAGCTACCTGCCTCCACACCACAACAGGGTCAGAGGTGGACTTGATGTGTTTCCCTTGTTTCTGCAGCCCTGTGGTCCACCACACTGCTGACACAACCTCACAAACCATCCAGGAAACTCATCACAGAAACCCACACGCTTCAAACTGCTCTTGTTTCTCTGCGGTCAGGGTTCTAATCCCCCATTAATGACACGATCATTGCTACGGTGGGTATAAAGGTGTCGTGGGCTTGACCCAGGCCCAGACCAGGCCCCTCTCCCTGGGCTTGACCCAGGCCCAGACCAGGCCCCTCTCCCTGGGCTTGACCCAGGCCCAGACCAGGCCCCTCTCCCTGGGCTTGACCCAGGCCCAGACCAGGCCCCTCTCCCTGGGCTGGGCCTGGCACGTCTGCAGCCTCTCAAACAGGCTACAGACAGCAGCAGGCTGTGTTTATGTGTCTCTCATCCAGCAGGATAAACAGGCAGGAGGAATATGTGTCCTGCATCAAGATACGCAACACACACAGCAGACCCAACACACACACAGCAGACCCAACACACACAGCAGACCCAACACACACAGCAGACCCACACACAGACACAGCAGACCCAACACACACAGCAGACCCACACACAGACACGTCTGTACACCATCTAAACACCCGTTCTGGCAAATGTTTACTATGATATCAACAGCATGGTAAACAGTGCAAGCAGAGATGACCGTGAAGCTAACATGTCCCTCATCTTCTCCTCCTCTGGTCGTTACTGTCATACGTTCTGTCTCAACAGAAGCACACAGCAGGACGGGCTGCTGGAGATGTGGAGGACTGTGTGTGTGGAGGAGAGAAGACCAAGGGCTTCCAGGCAGCGTGCACAGTACAGAGGGATTCACCCTGGATGACACAGTCCGTTCTGTAAATTATGAATACATTGTCTGCACTGTAATATTGATAGGCGCACACATAACCAAACCACCTCCTCACTACACAAAGATGATTGATTGAAGAGCAATGCCAAAAGAAAATCCTGAGGGAGTGTAGACACGTCAGTAGACGGTGTCCTGGATGGACAGGGCGTCCCGTCAGTAGACGGTGAGTGGGAAAGGGACGTGATATGAATCTGATTAGTTATGCCTGCAGGAAGCAGCGCTGTGTCAGTACAATAAGGAAGAAGCTCTTCAGAGTTCCTCAGAATAACATCATCCATCTGGCAGAGAGGGGAGGGAGGGGGAGGGATAAAGAGAGGGGGGAGATAGGGTGGGGGAAGGAGAAGGAGGAGGAGGAACAAAGAGAAAGAGAGGGATGAAGAAAAACAGAGAGAGAGAGAGAAGAGTGTCCACTTTAACAAGCTGCACCATTTGACTCCACGCTGGTTGCATCCAGAGAGATGTATCTAGACCCTGTGAGAGGAACCCTGTGAGAGGAACCCTGTGAGAGGAACCCTGTGAGAGGAACCCTGTGAGAGGAACCCTGTTTGAGAGGAACCCTGTTTGAGAGGAACCCTGTGTTCAGCCTGCGACGACCTAGCCCTGTTTCTACACCCAGGTTGAGAGCAGGGCTGACGTGCTGAGCCAGCAGTGCAAATAACTTCATTAACGGCCGCACTCAGGGACACGGGCTGAGGGGAGACACAACATGGCAGACGAGCTGCTCTTAATCCCCAAACACAACAGCAGCCTCCCAGCAGACGAGAGCTGGGAGTCACACACAGATTAGTTTGAGGGATTCCAGCCTGACGTGGGAGCCGGGGCTCCAGTAGCTATCGTGTTACCTCCTGACAGTGACTAACTACTTAGCGCTGGCTGTATGGAGAAGGCTCTGGCTGTAATACATCACACTGGAAGCAGCTCTCTCTCTCTCTCTCTCTCTCTCTCTCTCTCTCTCTCTCTCTCTCTCTCCCTCTCTCCCTCTCCCCCCCCTCTCTCTCTCTCGCTCTCTCTCTCTCTCTCGCGCTCTCTCTCTCTCTCGCTCTCTCCCTCTCCCCCCCTCTCTCTCTCTCTCTCTCTCTCTCTCTCTCTCCCTCTCCCCCCCCGTCTCTCTCTCTCTCTCTCTCTGGCTGTAATACATCACACTGGAAGCAGGTCTCTCTCTCTCAGCACCCGCAGGACTGGGTGGAGTCAGGATGTGTTCATAGCACAGCCCTGTGGGAGGAGACAAGGGAAGGAGAGGACGGGGGAGGAGTGAGGAGAGGGGAAAGGTCCGGTCCAGTCAGTGTTTACAGTCTCCCTCTCCAGGCCTGCCTCTTAGGGGTCACGCAGGGTGTGAGGCAGGGGGTGAGGTGCTCCCTATTTCCCAATGAGACAGGCTAGAGTAAACCTGAGAGCATGGTGGTCCCCTGCATACCACCCCTCCCCTCCCCTCCCCTCTCCTTGTCTGTCACTTTCACTACGACAGTGATTAATGAATACACTTGTACTGTGTCTGACACAGACCCCCCCATACAGTTACAAGCTCCTTGATCAGCAAAATCAACCTTCCCAGTGTGTGTGTGTGTGTGTGTGTGTGTGTGTGTGTGTGTGTGTGTGTGTGTGTGTGTAGCAGCAGCTGCAGGCTGTGTGCGGGCCTGGCTGTTCTGACAGGGTAACATCTCATCTCTGGAGTCGTGCATAGATATCATCAACAACAGAGGGATGCTTGAGAAAATGAGAGGAGAGAGGGAGAGACAGGGAGGGAGAAAGAAGTAGAAAATAGAGACAGGGAGAGAGGCAGAGAGAGAGATAGAGACAGGGAGAGGCAGAGAGAGAGAGGGAGAGAGAGGCAGAGAGAGAGAGGCAGAGAGAAAGAGGCAGAGAGAGGCCTAATTACAGTGATGAACTCATTTTCTGTCTCTGCGTGTTGGATTGTCTTTCATCTCCCTCATCCGGAGGTTCTGCCAGGTCTTAAAATAATCCTGTGACATTGTGGCCTGATTACAGGCCATCTCATACGCAGGAGGTACGTCCTGCACCCTGCCAGAACATCCCCTGACCCTGCCAGCACATCCCCCGACCCTGCCAGGCCGCTAGCCATCCACTGGACTGACTTACTAAGACCGTCACCAAGCACTAACCCAGAGCTGTCTCATGTTCAATCTTAACCACACCTTGACCCTAAGGTCATGGGTTCAACTCCTTCCCGGGTTAAATGACATGGTGGAATAAGCATGAAATTGTGAAAGGAGACAACTGGGGGTGATTATATGACTTCTCCTGGGGAGGGAGTGTGCCTGTCCAGGCCGTGTGTCTGGGGTCAGAGCCCAAACCAACCATGTTGGTTTAGCCTCGCCAGGTGAAGGCTGCCTAGCAACTCAGCGCTCTGGGACAGAGAAGGCCTGTGATCACACACTATTATCTTTAACAAGCGTTGGTGGTACAACCCTCACTAATGCTGCTGACTTCCTGCCCCGACAGGAAGTGCTGGTTAAGCCCTGAGGAGCCGTGCCATCCAGAGGAGAGGCCGGCCTCCTCACCCCCACCCTGAATTAGAGGTCTAATAGAGGTCGGAGGCCAAGGTAATTGCTTCAGTGTTCATGGTTTCTGTCATACGGCCAAGCACACAGCATGTCAGACTGAGGCTTGTGGAGGGAGGAGGGCTGGAGAGCTCAGCAGCTGCTGGGCAGGGGGGGCTGGATGTGTCCCACACTCTGGCTCCTCAGCAGGCGCAGGGAGGGAAGCAGCAAAACAAACAGACCTAAAGGCACATTGTTCATCCTCCACTTCCCCCCAATGTGATCCTCCACTAGACTCAGTAAACTCACGTCAAAAGCATGAAGCTCATTCTGGGGCGATCCACCGGCAGATATGATCAAACTGACGCAGAGAAAACCAAGATGGTCAGTTCTACATAGAGATTAAAAACAACAGAGTATGAAGAGGACTCTGGATCCAATCACTGAGGTGGTGTGTGTGTGCGTGCGTGTGTGTGTGAGGGGGAGGGAGGGGTCAGGGCAGGACATTATTAAATTCCTCAGACTTGTGGTGAGAAGGTGGAGGAGTAGGTGTTGGTGGAGCAGGTGAGAGAGCCAGTGTAACCAGACCCAGGCTTCTGCAGTGTCATAAACCCTGGAGGTTCCAGTCCAGTGGTTCTATTCTTCACTCTAGCTGGCTCAGAGGAAGAGGAGAAAGGGGGGAGGGAGAACAGAAAACCAGCGAGGAGGAGGAGGAGGGGGAGAAAAAAGGATTTGTGCCAGAACTTGCTCTCAGAGATTCATGCAATTAAACCCCAAGACCAATTAATTGGGTGATCTTATCCTTGAGAGTTCATTATCGGGGCCTGGGAAACCAGGCTTCACCAAGTCCCCCCACTCTGTAACTACAAGGGCCATTTGTAACAGGATTGTGAGTGAGAGAGTGTGTTTGTGTGTGAGTGAGTGAGTGAGTGAGTGCGAGTGAGAGTGAGTGTGTCTGCCTGTGCGTCCAGCCTAATTCCACCCCCCCCACCCGTGACCAGGGCTGCCTCTCCCGCCCATCCCAAACAACTGTCTTGGCGACGCACAGCAGCGCACACGGGACAGAGAGGTCAGGGGTCGAGGTCAGGGGTCGAGGACATGAGACAGAGGAGCCCTGATAGCGCTGTATGTTGTCTGGAGGAAGCCAGGGTCGCCCTCCTCAACCCTCCTTCCACCCACAGCTCACCTGCCAGCAGCTCTGCCCTCCCCTGTCCGTTACGCTTGGTGATGGAAGGTAGTCTGGAATGTTCCAGCCAGTTCTGTAGAACAAGTGCTCACGACTGTTTCTACCCCGTTGAGCTTAGTTCATGAAAACTTAAGCATTTAGCGTAATGAAACGGCGAATGCTAAATTATTTGGATTCCCTTTTGTAGGGTAATATCTACCACGTGTCTGGGCTGGACTGGGTAGTGTTGCAACTGGGCTTGCATTACCCCCCCCCCCCCCCTACAACTCTGCAGCCAAATAACCACTGACACAACAACATCCCAACATGGGATGACTTCACCAGCTCACGGTTAAAATGCTGACCTTTCTATCCCCAGTCAGCAGAGCTGCTACCAGCGACCCCTCACCTTTGAACTAAACCACATTGTCCAACGGGAGCCTCCTCTTCCCCAGGGTGGGGGCAGGGGGGTGAGGTGTTGCTATGGCCAGATAATCACACACACACGTGGTTCTCTCCAGCAGCTTTCAGTAGCAGCTAGCAGCAGAGCAAGGCTGAGGTGGACATGGGGAGGAGGAGGGGAGGACCAGAGGAGGACCAGAGGAGGGGAGGACCAGAGGAGGACCAAAGGAGGACCAGAGGAGGGTTAGAGGAGGACTAGAGGAGGGCCAGAGGAGGACCAGAGGAGGGGAGGACCAGAGGAGGACCAAAGGAGGACCAGAGGAGGGTTAGAGGAGGACTAGAGGAGGGCCAGAGGAGGACCAGAGGAGGGGAGGACCAGAGGAGGACCAAAGGAGGACCAGAGGAGGGTTAGAGGAGGACTAGAGGAGGGCCAGAGGAGGGCCAGAGGAGGACCAGAGGAGGGCCAGAGGAGGACCAGAGGAGGACCAGAGGAGGACCAGAGGAGGGCCAGAGGAGGGCCAGAGGAGGGCCAGAGGAGGGCCAGAGGAGGACCAGAGGAGGGTTAGAGGAGGACCAGAGGAGGGTTAGAGGAGGACCAGAGGAGGGTTAGAGGAGGGCCAGAGGAGGGTTAGAGGAGGACCAGAGGAGGGCCAGAGGAGGACCAGAGGAGGACCAGAGGAGGGCCAGAGGAGGACCAGAGGAGGACCAGAGGAGGACCAGAGGAGGGCCAGAGGAGGGTTAGAGGAGGACCAGAGGAGGGCCAGAGGAGGACCAGAGGAGGACCAGAGGAGGGCCAGAGGAGGACCAGAGGAGGACCAGAGGAGGACCAGAGGAGGGTCCTGGGCCAACATAAGTCTCTCCTCCTCCTGCCAACCATGACACCATGACACTCATGTTTCTGACTCCACTGACTCCACCTCGTGTTTCTGACTCCACTGACTCCACCTCGTGTTTCTGACTCCACTGACTCCACCTCGTGTTTCTGACTCCACTGACTCCACCTCGTGTTTCTGACTCCACTGACTCCACCTCGTGTTTCTGACTCCACTGACTGCGCCTCATGTTTCTGACTCCACTAACTCCACCTCGTGTTTCTGACTCCACTAACTCCACCTCGTGTTTCTGACTCCACTAACTCCACCTCGTGTTTCTGACTCCACTAACTCCACCTCGTGTTTCTGACTTCACTAACTCCACCTCGTGTTTTCTCTTCAGAGTTTGTTGTGCTCTCCTTTATCATCGCCGCGGCGACAGAAACCAGGCACAGGAAAGTGATGAACTCCTGAGAGGCATCTGGGAACAGAGAGACCCGGAGGAGCGTCAGGAGAAACAGGAGAGCATGTTTGAGTGCACCCACACCTATCCATCACGTGTTTCTTCACCTGGAGTCTAATCAGCGGCCCCTGCTGACGGTGGAGCAGGGAAGGCCTGCAGCTGGAGACATCCTGCTGTCACGGAGACCGTTCACACCTGACAGCCATGCTAGTTTGTTTGGAAGCTGATTCAGCTTGATCACAACTGGGGTTGGGTTCCATTACCACTCTACCACCAAGACCAGGAGAGTGGAGACAGAAGGAGAGTGAAGGAGGGAGAGACAGGAGAGAGAGTCTGGCAGCTATCAGCAGTCAATTTGATGAAATGCATACAGCTGCCTCCCTAATGCCCAGCCCCCCTCCCCCCCCCCCCCCCCCTTGTGACAAAGCCCTAACAGCTGAATGAGACAGCGTCATTAGCATATGTAAGGCAGGGTGGGGGGCGGGGGCAGCCAGGGGGGTTAGACCGTGACATTCAAGCTTATCTGGCTGACAGGAAAGAAGGAAAAAGAGAAAGAAAGAAAAACATGTATTGTTGCCTGGAGCAGACGCAGAGCCCACCTTGTGACCTGCACATTCCGGATGAGGGCAGGACTTTAGCCAGGCCGGGTCAACAGCAGATCCATCCACTGATTCTGCCTCCCTTTCAGCCCCAGCCTCTGAGCCTCAGCCCCGACCACGAACCGCTCCTCCACAGCCTCCAGTGTCTCCCCCCCTCCACCACAGCCCAAGCCTCAGCCCCAACCCGTCCCCTAGCCTCAACACCAGCCCCTGTCCTAGTGTCAACCCCAACCCGTCCCCTAGCCTCAACACCAGCCCCTGTCCTAGTGTCAACCCCAACCCGTCCCCTAGCCTCAACACCAGCCCCTGTCCTAGTGTCAGCCCCAGCCCCAGTCTTGCATGGAACCAGTGAGGCCGGCAGCCACGACTGCCTTCACACAGACAAGGGAGAGAAAGGAATCTCAGCTTTCTACACAGCGCTAATCCCTCCCTCCCTCCACACGCCACGCTGAGCCAGCACATTCAGGCCCTAGCTGAGAGGCAGGCAGACAGGAGGGGAGGAGGAGGAGGGAAGGGGAGGAGGGGGAGGGGGAGGAGGAGGAGGGGGAAGAGGAGGAGGGGGGAAGAGGAGGCTGGAGGAGAGGATCTCGGAGGCAGGGGGAGGCGGGGGTGGACCAAACTTAAGACGCAATTGAGATGAGCAGAGCAGAAGGATGGCTCCAGGTTCAGCTCTCTGGTCCTGGTCCTTTGGTCTCTCAGCATCCAGAGAACCTCCAGAGGAGTGTTTGATATTGAGAAGGGGGACGGCCCAGAAGGAAGCACTTTGAGTTCAGGCCTGTGTCCCGGGACACACAGCTGTTTGTGTATACCAAGCAGAACCCCTTTGATCCAGGAAGTGGGCAGCAGTAGTACAACCGTAACCATGGAGCCCAGACACTGTCCTCACGCCTGTTCATCCATG